>NW_020524251.1:0-41805 GCF_003368295.1 Carassius auratus
ATGTTGTCAACCATTCCTCATGCTTTTCAAATGTTATCAAGTATGCTGCAATTTCCTGTCAAACAGAAGAGGAAAGAGAGGTAGGCGTTACTGTCACAGAATATCGACAGCTTTTTAACATGTGTACATCTCACGAGTTTACATTTATAATTAAATAAAGGTTATCTGTATCTGGTGTGCTGTCAAGAGAGAGCCTCCGAGCCCCACAAGACTCCCAAGCCGGGGCACTACACCCCCAAAATAAATGGATAATAAAGCGCACTCAAAAGTTGATAGAACAACCTTTTAAAATATATAAGGCAATGTTGCATTGAAAACCAAGTCGCAAACTCGTGAACAGCACTGTGAAAATCGCATTCAGCAGATTTTGTGGACGTAGTTGCTCCCTCAATGTCTGAAGCTCACATTATATTATATGAAGTGATTGACATGATAACCTCCTTTACAGTGGCTCTTTGATTGCTGTAACAAAAGAGAAATCATTTCTTTGGATGCACAACAAGCATGACAGTAGATGATGCAATTTCTGCTAGCATGTTAACCCAGTCATCACTGTCATCCAACAAAGAGACAAGTGGATGAGTGAAACGTATCCCATCATTCCTTCACAAAGTTAATCATGGCAAATGAAAGCAGACCAGGTACTGACAAGCAACCTTGTGATTACCTGTGACAGCCAGCCATTCATTTCACACTGAGGCCATTTGTCATACAAAGACAGAAGGAAATGCGGAGGGACACAAACGATGTTATCAAACAGGGGTCCAATTATTTCCTGAGCTTAATGCATTATCCACAACATTACTGACATAGAGTTCAAGAGCATTTCTGCTGAAGTGATGAGAAATGTTTTCTTGAAACTTTACTATTTATCTATAAGTTTCTGGCAGTTTTAATTTAGTGTTACATGCAGCTCCAAAAGAATAATCACGGGTACATAACAGCATAAAAGTTATCTACTTCGATTTCATTACAAGTTATTTAATTCTTTCTAGAACATTCCGTCAAGCAGTCTACATAATGTAAATCCATCACACTACAATCAATTTCAATATTCTGAGCTTGACAAGATTTTATTTACTAACCAAATTAAACACTGAAAGCCTATCAATGATAGCCCAAATTCTACTCGATTCCCAACACCAATGGTATTCAGTTGCCCTTAGGAGTTGTAATATAAAGAGTATTCTATAGTCAGTTACTCCGAGCTTTATCTGTCACAGTTGGCAGTAGAGACTTCCCTCAAAGTGCAGGGTGCCAAGACTGGCAGTGCCCACACAGAGAATGCAAGAGTTGGCGATGGCCTGGAGGTGCTCTCAGAGAGATAGTGCTGTTCTGATTAACGTTCTGCCCTCCCGTCATCAGGGCCAGAGCAGAGAGAAAGAGACAAGGACAAGAGGAAGAGGCTGTGGAATATGACCATGGAGAAGAGAAAAAGAACCTTTCCATACTGAGAAAATTAAAAGAAAAAACACTTGCCTGGCTTGCCAAACTGAAAATGCTATTGTTATATTTTATTTTTCATAAGTTGAAAGCAGGATTTTCACAATTTAAAACAACAAATTTTTGCAGTAAATACACTTGTACTGAACTCGTTTTGCTAAATTAAAAAAAGAGAAAACTTCATCTGACTGAACACAATTAAAAACAGTTAATGCGTGCAGTTAAGAAAATAAAATAAGTCTATAAGTCGCATCCTGCTAATTTATCGCACTGCTTGTGAGTAATGTTTGTTTTACAAGCCAGAAAGATAGCTAGGGGGCAAAACTACTTAATTGACCTTGAGGCCCATTTGAGATTCTTCTTCTTTATCGTTTCCCATTAAAAGTCAACATGCCGACCTCAGAGCTGGGGGATGAGCCGAGAGGCCAGGTCCAGTAAATAAAAGGCAAACGTCGGCATCCCCACCCACTTCCCGAACAGATGTCGAGGATAATTCCATCCCCGATCAGCCATAAAGGTGCCAATAACCTTACAGCAAAAATAAAATAAAAGAAAGAAAGAAAGAAAGCAAGAAAAACAAGCAAAGAGCCATTAAACAGCTGCAAGGGACAAAGTTTGTGCTGTGCTATAATGAGCTGCTAGCTGTTGTAGCATTTGGACCAGTCAGACACACAACTATTTGTTATATTTAACAAATAATATCTAACGTCTAGGGATGCACGATCATGATTTTTCATGGCTGATTCCAATACCGTTTTTTTTTTTTTTTTTACAAGCAAAGAGGCAATCTGTAGCAAACAGAAAACAACAGGGCAATCAGAACAGAGGCTCATGTATATTAATTAGACAGGCCAAAATCTACCTGTTCTTAGCAGACTTCCTGAGAAAGGAACTGTAAAAATATAATGAGATGGTTTTTGGTACTTATACCACAAATACATATTCTTAAGGACATCAAAACCTAAAATAAAACTCCAGAAAGCTGTACAATATGTGACCTTTAAGGTGCCAATATGAACAATATGGACAAAGTTGTGCTTTTTGAAGAGAGAATATTTTGAAGAAAAGAATACATTTTTAAAAATGTACTTTTTGTTTTCCTGTTGCTTTCATTCAGTTTTAAAATCCATGTATCAGGATCTTACAGCTGAGAAAAGCTGATTACTGAGAACTGTGTCTACCTGTACCTGTATAAAATGCTCTTAATATGCTAAATGGTGTCATCTCTAAAAGGTGAACTAGCACACATGAAAACTGCCATCTTTTTTCCCATGTCCTCTTCAGTTTCTGTCTCCATCTGAGAGCAACCTCTGATCAAATTTTAAAAACACCTTCCTGATAGGACACCAGAAAACAATGGCCTCAATTTTCACTCAAACTGTCACTGTTGACAGCAGCCAAAGCAAGAGGGATTTTTGTGAATATAAGGAAACATCTGGCCATTTAGAATAAAATATGACACGCATATTTCCCTTCCTTTGTTTCTGGTGTAGATAACTGACAAAATAACATTGTAATGCAAGCAAACACAATTTTGCCCTATCCTTCCCTCTTTTACTATCAAGAGGAGACAGAGAAACAGCTTTGATATATGCAATTCCCATCACATTTCTCTTGCGCACAAGATGCTGCTTGTATTGGCAGACATTTGATAAGAGGATTCTTTCAGCAGTAGTATCCGTGTACCTGGCTGACCCTTAGCATGCACGTTTGTCTTCTCTACCCTTTGCTTTTGATGCTTAGATTGATGTGGGTAAGGAAAGGCATCAAAAGCTTCACTTTATCCCCAGACACTTGCCTCTAAACACCATCCATAAGGCATCTCCCTGTTCCCATGAGCCATTGAGACTAAAAAGCTCATAGATATTCTCAGGGGAACAAACTCCTCTATTTGAATACTAATACTGCATTAAGTCTAACTGTCTTTGGGACTGTTTAATTTAAAGGTCTCGATGTCTCTTTTGAGTCTGAAACAAAAAATTGACTTGATCAAATGGATTCGTCATTCACAGCGTGAGTTTTCATGGATTGCGCATATGTCAACCTCATTCTTTCAACCCACACTGTTTTTTCTACCAGCACTCCCAGTACTTCTCTGAATAGAGTCCTATACTAAAACGCACTACCCTGTTCTACCCTGTTTTTAAATGCACAGATACATCCCAGATATAGTGAAGTAAAGGGGTTACAGAAGGCCTTAACAGTATAAGATAAATTTCATTAGACTGAATAGTGAATTAAGTGAATTCATGTGCAGTGGGGTCCAAACTTCAGAGACTAAATTGAAAATCTGGGATTCAAGTTGTAATTTAAACCTGGAAGTAAACAAAGGGTGCTGAAAATAAAATAAAATAAATAAGAGGATTTTGACACTTTACACATTAAAATCCACAAACTTTTGGTGGATTGCTTGGTGTCATGCAGTATATGACCTTGGTAATATGACCTTGTTCTGCACTTGAGAGCAGGAAGTCTGTGCAGGAGGGGAAAATGAATATGAGGGATTCGGGGGTGGGATGAGCCTCTCAACTGATTCTATTCCCCATGATACCTTTTTCTAACTGGAAAGTGAGGTCATCTGATATTTCCTGCAGGAAAACCCATGAAACTGACCGGGCCAGGGCAGGGTGCAAATGGATTTGAGGGAAACCCGGTGAGAGGATTAAAATACCCAGGCATCCCTTAGGGCAAATTTAAATGCAATTAGACAGAACAGAGAGTGATACGCAGGGAGGGACAGTTGAGGAGGGGAACAGGGAGATGAGAGGATAAATGAACGAGAGTGCGAGAGGTGTGAGGGTGTAACAGATGAACGAGTGTCAGTGGGGATGAGAAAAGGTCAAGGACTCAAGAAGAAGCTGTGGAGCTCTGCATCTCTCACACAGCTCATTAAAAACAAGCACATCATTGTAAGGCTGTTTACACACTTGTGAAGAGTGTGCATTAAATGGATGAAATGGATAGGGTTAATCCTGACTTGTTATCAGACATACAGAAAACTCCTCTTTTTCTGTGTCTCCTCCATCGGAAACTCCTCCATCGACAGGATTTACTTGGATCAGCATGTTAAGTCTGTTGTTGTTTGCTGGCAGAATGAAAATAACAGTTATATCTCAACATCTCTCAACAATCTAATTCACATCATGTTGGAATTATTATAACAATGAGCTTCCGATTAGTAACAACCACTCACATCTTCAAACTCATACTGTCTGTTTTTGAATGGAAATGACTTGTTTTATGCATTACTTTCTGATTATTATTTTTCTACTCCAATCTATTACTGAAAGTTTAAATGCAGGCTTAAATAAAAGCTTATTCAAAATAAAAATAAAAATCAATGCTGGATAAGAAGATAATTTTATTAAACACAGAAGCTATAGTACTGCTGTAAAAGCATAAGCACCAAACAAATTACAAAGGCATTATGAAATTCATCTTAATTTTTTCAGTTAAGCAACCTGTAGTTAAGGTAAATATTGTTTTAAATAAAAATAAATAAAAATATATACATCTTAATGTTTAATTAAACTTAATGTTTTTGAAAAAATAAAAAATTCTGTCATTTGTTGAGACACCCCCACAGTTCAGAAGTTCTTGAGAGTCATGCATAGAACTAACTATTCTGTGTGCTTTAAATAAAAAAGTTTTCAAACATATAATAAATATTATTTATAAAATTACAACATTCACAACCAATCATTAAACATACACCTCTGAACCATTAAAGCTACAGATACCTTTGAAAATAAAAGGCAATGGGAGAGAAAGAGGGAGAAAGAGGAGCAAGTAAGAGAGAGCACACAACAAAAGCACTCTGACTCCTGACAGCTGCACTTGGCATCTGCTGGCATGGTGTGGTGCTGTTCTATGAGTCCCTGAGCAGGGTTAAAAAGCTTTGCTTTCCAGTCAGCCACCTATTAATCTCTGCATGCAGCCTCCTTGAGCAGCCCAAATGAGGAGCAGGAACGACACTCGCAGCCAACTCGGCATTATACCCCCTCCGCGCACACCCCACCACGGCCATTCAATACTCATGATGCTCGGTGCAGCGCCACCTTTCAAAGCTTTAGGCCACCAACCTGCCGACTCAACAGAAAGCAGTGAGACGTGGCGTACCCTGTAAACAGGTCTGTAGGACGCACAAAACCCTGTCAGCATGCTCTGAATATATCTGGTCTGTGACCGTGCAGGACGGAATCCATTTACTGCACACATTCAACCCTCTGCTCATTTGAAAGTCTCTTCAAGGCCCTTTGCCCTTTCCCATAATATGCTTTTAAAGGGTGTGGGCAGATCATATCTCTTTCCCAGCACTGGTCAGACAGACAGACAGTCTTAACCGCCCAACAGCCTACATTATACATACAGTTGGGCTCAGATCAATTGTGAATTGATCCAGAATAACTTAGATGTTTTCCAGCTGGTGGTCAGTGTTTGGCTTGGCATGCTGATTCACCTGCAGTGTACCTCCCAGGTCTCAGACACTTCGAGGTCTCTCGAAACAAATTATCCCCTTCTCAGAGCACTGAATCCTCCCCATCGAGGGCTGAGTGAGTGGCTGAGCTCCAGCCGTTCTGTCTAGGCCTTCTGTTTCCAAAGCCCAGTCCCTGTGAGTAGAGGAAGAGGATGTAATGTGGGAGGCAAGTGTTCGCACTTAGCAAGATTGTTTTGCTGCTAGTGCCAGGTCCCACTGCATGGGATGGAAATGAAACTGCTCTTTGAGGGAATGTTATCATTTTAGACAAGAAAAAAAGATGGAAAGCGTCACCTCCCCTCTTAACAACTCTGCTCTGAGCATGACAGCTCAGCCTTGGCTATTCATCCCAAGGTCTGCGTATGAAATGTATGTGACGTGACAAGCAATGCTTTCCTCTGCCACAACAATAGGTTGTCTTTGAATGATCTTTCTCAGTAAATATCAATATAGGTGATTGAGATTAATCTAATTACATGCAATGCTAATTGATCTCAACACATGCTGATTAAATCAGCACAGGATTTATTTTTAATCGATTGACACACCTACAGTAATAATCATATTTTCTAAGAGAAACATCTGCTGAGAAGGGTATATAGAAGGTGAAAATACATTGTTTTGCTTCATTGTGTAAATAAATAAAAAACTGTCAGTTTGTAACTAAAGAAAACACCACGGTTGTGCGGCATTCAGAATTGAAAGGACAAGACAAAATGATAGAAAGGACAAAAGATAAAATGACAGAAAGGACAGACAGCAACAGAAAGGACAAAAGACAGAATGACAGAAATGACAGATAGAATGAGAGAATGATAGACAGAGAGAATAATACATATATAGAATGATTGATAAAAAAATAGAATGACAGATAGTTCGATAGAACTATATAACTAGAGTTAAATGTTCTGGCATCACACACTTCAGGGTCTGCATGATAAATTTCATGTGGTTGGAATGAAGGAAGAAGGGAAGTTAAGAATGCCCTCTGCCCCTTGCCTTGGGCACCAAAGCTCAGAGGCACATCCTCTGCCTTATTCTGCTTTTTCATGGATGTGGGGGAGCACTGAGCAGTTCTTCAGTTGGGACACAATAGGATACTCTATTCCCTCATGTGGTGATGAAGAGGCTCATTTGTAAATGTCGGTCATTTGCTCCCAATCTCACTAGCTCCATGGGGAGCAGCCAGGTTCACTTCCCAGATTCCTGCTGCGCTCTCCTCCAATCTGCCCTCTCGTGTCCGTGCTTGGAAACTTCTTCATCATCTATACAGCAGGACACCTCCACCATAAGCCACCATCCACCCCAGCAAGGGGAGAAGAGTAATGCCTTCATTACCACATGCAGAACGGCCCTTCTGCCATTGGCTGATCAGTGAATTAATGGGATCTTTCTCTGGACAGCATTTCTTTCTTTTTTCCTTTTATTGTATTTATTTATTTACCTTTTTTTTTTTACTAGAATTGTCAATTAAAGCTGCAGTAGGGAACTTTTGATGCTCTAGAGGTTAATAAACAGAACTGCTTGCATCTTGCGGAAGAACATCGTAGCCGGAACTACTTCTCTCTGTTTATGTCTATGAAGAATCACAAAGGTACTGGGTTACTCCGCCGCGGTACCCCCGAAGCAATCTAAAATAGTCCGAATATAAACACTTATTATAGGTGCACCCTAGTGATTCAGGACAAGCTAAAAACACGGTTTGGAAAATGGATTCATGGTGTACTCGCTTATTTTGTTCATTTTTCTACATTTTGAACACAAACAAAGTTACGGACCGAAGCTCCGATTGGTTGTTTTTTACCGGGAGCGGTGTATTTTCTGCAAATAGCAATAGGACCACTGGGAGGAGCCAGAGGAGCTTGATTTCTTTCACAGATTATCTGTCTCATATTCTACTGTCAGGACATAATGACAGGTTTAATAAATATGTAAAAAATATTTTTTTACAAAAGTTCCCTACAGCACCTTTAATTAAAACAAATAATTCATGTAATTAAACAGGAGATTTAACTAATCAAATGACATTTCAATACGATATCAATATGCATTTATTTTACATTTTTATTTATATATTTACTACATAATGTCATCCTAATATTTTGGTACTTATCAAATGATATTTTACAACTTCCAATGTCCTTTTGAGACATTTTACAATTTTTTTTTTTTTTTTTTACTGCCAATCAAACCTTGAGTGATTTAAGAGTGGTGACAGCACTATTCCGAGTGTGAGACAGACTCATTTTGGTGGGATCATGGATGGAGTGGGAATTAGAGAAGTGAGTCTAATGCAGTGACACTGACTCTCACTGACGAGAGTCCCTATGGCGCACCTGATGTATGAGAAAATAGGGCGAGAGACACAGACACCACAAAGCCCTGGCAGACCTGATCATTCACACTATTACAGACTCTTACAAAGCCCTGCTTTAACAACTGACAGACTCCAAACCACTGTACTGTCACTCTGTGTTCAGCAAAGAAAGTAAGAACTCTATAATGTACAGCTGAACATTTTATGTGTAGTTTTAATTGAGGTGCTTGCTGTAATCAAACACAATGCATTAAACTTAACACAAAGCATTAAACTTGATTTAAGTCAAGTGACTTATTGAGAAGATAGTTTACTATTACCTTTCTTTCAAAATGGGTGAAAAATTCCTTTGGTTTACATGTAAAACAATTGCGTTGACTTATTTATGGTCTCAGTAACAACTCCTCTCCTCTGGAAAAAGTAGCAGGTCTATTAGGCTGTGCCTCTACTTTCGTGCACTTTGCCAGCCTGTTTATTTCAGAGCCCAGTATCAATTAATGCTGGAATTATCCAGTGAATTCTACTATTCAGCACAGCAAATGACTGGGGCACCCTTGCGTGAAACCAATTTCAAACTTTCAATTCGAGGCGTGCCC
Source organism: Carassius auratus (assembly GCF_003368295.1). Lineage (NCBI taxonomy): Eukaryota > Metazoa > Chordata > Actinopteri > Cypriniformes > Cyprinidae > Carassius > Carassius auratus. Next base: position 8,834 of record NW_020524251.1, read on the forward strand.
ACAACCACCTACTGGGCTCTGTGTAAAAACGTGCTTGACTTCGACTGTCCTGCCAGCACTGGTCACCCATGCTGTCCAGCACCTGGTTTGTGCACCGCTCTGCTCTATAAAGAAACAACACAAGAATGAGAAACAATGCAGACAGAGGGAAAACTAAAGTTTCTAGTGTTCAAACTAAAAATCAATCCATTAGCATTGGGAGAAGAAATGTCTTCTCAACAGAAAGACATGTCTAACTGCACTGGCAGGAAAAACATGTTAGGAAATTCATAGGTAAAGGGAAAAGAGTTATTTCAGCTCAACAAAAGTTGTGCTCTACAGAACAGAGAAATACCAAAATTGGCTAGTCGTGGGTTGGTTGAATCGGAATTTATGGAAGTCCTGTAAAATTATGGTGGTTTTGAGCATAATGTGCTCTAGTGTTCAAACATGGTGCAACAGCATAATTAAATGGAACAGAACACAGTGCAAGTTTCACCATGCAAACCGTTTTACCATGCAAAACAATGTGAAACTTCTACTAAATTAAACTAAAAATATCAATAAATTAACAATAATAAGTTCTCTTTGAAAATGGCATGGAACAGGCATACACAGTAAAAAAAAAAAAAAAAAAAACGGAAGGCAGGGTACACACTCTGTTCAAATTAGCTGTTCCACCTAAAGTGAGCTTTAATAGAGTCCTACACAACCCCCCGCCCCACCTTTTTCTTCCAGTGTTGATCCTGCCATTTTACTGCAGGGTTTGATTTGTCTTTGAGAGGGAAGGCTTTAATTAAAGAGTGTTTGCACTATCTAGTGCATCGGTCAGGCTGCCTTTGTTTGGCTATCATAGTGCCAGACAAGCGGCCCACTGCTTCTACCCTCTGTCGCCGCTTTGTGCTGAGATCATAATAAAGAGACAGTGTGACTGTAAAGGTCACAGTAAGATAGAGTCAAATAAAGCAAAATCTCTCCTCAACAGTATTTACTTTTGGAATAGCATCAAGGAAGGCTGATGGCCTGCCCAGGACCATTAACGTCAGTTTAGAAATGTCCTGATAGATTTTCCACAGTTTTCAACCGAAATGGCAAAAAGTTCATTCAAACAGTTCAATATTACAAATCAAAATAGCAGAATTCCTGCACTTGTTGACTAATAAATGACCAAGTCATATCAGATCGGTGACAGATGGACAGGTAGGTTGATGACCTACCCATTCTTGTTTAGAAGTCATCTCCCTTATTTGTTTACTGACCCCCAGCAGCTACACAATCTTCATTAGACATGCTGCTAAGCAATTAATTGTCACCTGCTTTAATTTTCTCCCTAGCAGAGACTTCAATGGGCCTCACTGTGGTGAACAAAGGAGCCATATTCAGATGTTAATAAGAAACCACGTTAAACTCGAAACCTCATGTCACAGATATCTGCAGGAGCAGAGAAGTAAGGTAAAAACCAAATCTCCCTAGGCTGGCGGAGAGGGGACAAAAAGAGGAATATCCTTCTAATACATCATTTGATCTCATTTACAGATCATTTACCAGCACTTGGTTTAGCCATATATTTCACCACAATCAAAGGACATGGTGGTCGCTACACCTGCTCGGATAAAGCAATGCGCACAGGTAATGTTGAAAAAGCTTATCATATTCTATTTATTTCATCTTTCTTTCCGCATTCCTTTTGCCAGGCTAAAAAGTATGATAAATAGTCTAAATAAAACAGATTTGCATTTTCTGAAGGAAATACCTGTGCATGCTAAGTAACACAAGAACAGTGTTGAATTTTTAACCAAGATTAGGTTTTAGACTTTGATAAATGGTTATAAGAAAATATGCATGGAAGAAGGAAGGGAAGTTTCTAAATAACCACCTTGTAAATTAATGCAAGATTGTTAATGGGATAATTCAACCAGAAATTAAACTTTCCCAAATTGTATGACTTTCGTCAATCTGAGGAATGCAAAATAAAATAGAATAATAAGAACTTTACACTCTAAAAACTGCTGGGTTGAAAACAACCCAATTTGGGTTATTTTGACAACCCAGCGCTGGGTCAAAAAGGGACGAACCCAGCGCTGGGTTGTTTTAACCCAACCAGTTGGGTTATCATATTTAACCCAGCCTGCTGGGTTGCCTTTTTTATGGTTTAAAATGACTATATTGCAGGGTTTAAAAAAACAGAGCGGGTGTTTTTTTTATCACTGTATTTCAGAAGGAAAACTACTGTATTTAGAAAATGTTCGATATCATTTCGCATGTGCTTGATAAGGCAGCGTTTGTGAGCTCAGCACCGCTCTGCAGCCGTTACCGGAGAAACCTACCTCTCCCGCTCTTAGCGCCTCCTGCTGGCAGAAGATGAACTCGCAGAGTGCAGCCATGTGGGGAAACAATGCATTTCTACGTTAAAATTAACCCAAATTGAGCTAGGCATTAAACCTACAAATGTTGTTCATTTTAAATATCACTTTTACACACAAATAATAATTACCAAAAGGAAAATATTTATTAAAAACAAGAGAAAAGTCAAAAAGTAACATATTAGAATAAATGCAGAAAAGGATGGCATTAACAGCTACAGAATTCATAAACAAAGCATTGAACATTTGATGAATATAACTTAAGATCAAATTGGACTTTGTTCAATTGTATATTGTATAAAAATATACGAAAACACATACAATAAATTTACAATTAGTTAGGTTTTTTTCCAACTATTCTGGCATGACAGTACACAAATAAATCACAACATTAACTTTGATATTATAACATTTAACAGACGTGTGTGTGTGTGTGTGTGTGTGTGTGTGTGTGTGTGTGTGTGTGAAAGAATGTGAGCAGGTGTATGAATGACAGTGTAAACTCTTCTACTAAACAACACAGAAAAAGCATTTAACTTTCTTTTTTTTTTTTAACAAATTATACACTTACAGTTTGTTTCATAGTCCATGAATACAGATCATGCATCACGGTCAATTTTCATGATCTCTTTAGCATAACTGATGTAATCATGAAGAAGCCCCATCAGCACAGCATGTGACATCTTCTACATCATCCAGGGCAGCGTCCTCCTTTAAAACCACCGCTGCATCAGTTTAGGGGAAAGAAGATTCTCCTCTCTGACCAGGATTCATCCCAGTCACCGCCTGCTCTTCATCAGTGGCCTAAGAGAAACACATTTGAAAAAATTAAACATTTAATTAAACTCTATCCATTTTCAGGTAGAGGTGTATTCACATCCGTAAGGATAGGTAAATAATCGGTTTTAAAGTTTCAACACTTTGTGTGGTTGTTTAATGTCTCAGTCCACCACAGCGCTCCAGGAGGCTATAATGGCAGCACTAGTGTGAGGGCAGGTGATATTGTTTGAATAAATATTGCTTTCAGAAAGCTTCTTTACTGAAACATTAAAACAGACATGACATTCACATACCTCACAATATTCATGTACATGGAGGGCTGCTCTTCAAACCGTTAGTTCACCAAATAATTAAAATGTTTATAATTTACTCTCCCCATGTTTTTCCAGACTCATACAAACTCTGCTCATTTTTTGGAAAACATATGAATATATTTAATATTCTCTTTTTGTGTCCTCCATTGCTGGTCTGGGAGACCAGTATTTTATTTTGAACATACATGTTTGCTATCATATAATTTAAGATGTATTCATATATAAATATCAGAATTTACTTCTACAATAACTCTATATTTATGAAGCTTGAAAATACTGATTATCTAAACAATAAATGGATTAACAAATATTATGAGAAAACTAAAAATATATTAATTTATGTTGTAAAGACAGACAAAAGTCTTATAGGTTTGGAATGACTTGAGGGCAAGTAAATGATTTTTTGTGTGAACTTTACCTCTAAGAGCGAAGACCAAGAATAATGACTCTCCAAATCACACAACTCCAAAGTTGGTTTGAGTTCTGCAATAAAAAACACAGACATCAATGGTCTTAATGAAATGAGCACGTAATCACACTGTTGTTGCATCAAAATGTGAAGTAAACCGGCAGGAGACAACAGAAAAATTTATTTTCTAAAAATAACTTACATAAAATCTCAAAGGAATGATGCTCTCCCATGTCTCTTGCTTTTAACATCTACAAAAACAAAAAACAAACATTATTTTACTCTTAGTTAAACACAACAACAACTGATAACATGAAATTATGAAGTTTACTTGCCTTAAACTATCTTTCCCTCTCCTCAGAAGAAGCTGAGAAAACCACCTCCTCACACAAGCAGACTTGTGTGTCCTTAACTCCAGTTAGTTTGAGTTCTGCAAAGAGGGACATCAATGGTTTCAATAAAATATTAACATATACATACATACATACATACATACATATACATACATACATATATATATAAAATCACACTGTTTTTGCATCAAAATGTGAAGTTAACAGGCAGGACACAACATAAACATTAATTTTCTAAAAAAAAAAGTAATAATAATTTAACTTACATCAGTCTCAAAAGAATGAAGTTATCTTGTCTCTGGATTTCAACATCTAAAAAAAACACACACATTATTTTAGTCTTAGTCAAAATAAAGATAACTTGATGTTTTTTTGAAGTTTACTCTCCTTAAACCGTCTGTCCCTCTCTTCAGAAGAACACCTCCTCCTCATCCTCACACAGGTCTGTGACTCCTCACACAAACAGCTTCTGTGTCTTTAACTCTCAGCGCGAGGACAATGAAGACAGGAGCTCGACAAGTCTGAAACATTACATGTAAAACATACTTTTAACAGTTACCACTTCAACAGCCTCAAAATAATTATGCTAGTCTTTACTACACAATGCCGTTTCCTTTAGGAGACAAACATACATTCAGTTTAACCGCGAAAAAAAAAAGACAAATTCACATGAGCGTAACCGTGACCATAACCGTCTGTTAACGCCTCAAAGAGAACAGATAATGTAAAATAGTATGTAAATATGACAAAATACATTTACAGACGTTATATTAAAAGTACATCCTCCGTTCAGTAACGTTACATGAGGCAGTTAAGACCTCCGTGTCCGAGGCGAAAAACGCGTCCGTTTTTATATATATATAACGTTAAGCTCCTTTGTTTCCGCCTTTCATAAAACCTTCCGCCTTTCATACAACCGGGTAAACAATAAAAGATAACTTTACATTAGAATATTTAACGTTACTTACCATAGTCTTTCACTCGCTTCTCGCTTCTATCACGCTGAGAAAATGGCGGCTGCTCGCACTGGAGACGTACGATTTTGACGTGACGTGCGTGCTCTCCTTCACGTCCGCGTCCTCAACCCAGACCGCTGGGTTAAAAAAGAAAGTTATTTTCAACCCAAACTTGGGTTAAAACATCCCAAAGTCCTATCCAACGGCCTCAACCCAGCAGTTGGGTTGAAAAAACAACCCAGCGTTTTTTAGAGTGTAGGGTTCAAATAACATTGGACACCTTTGACTTGTCCAAATATCTTGTTTCATGTTCCACAGGAGCAAATTCCAATTCATACAGGTTTGGAATGATTTGAGGGTTATAAAGATAATTTTCATTTTTAAATTACATAAACCAAAAATATATAGGATAACCAAGACTGAAATCATCAACACAACAAGGCTTAATTAGGGTCTGTGCTTCATGCAGTGCAGGTGAAATTCTTAGGGTTAGGGGTTTAGAACAAAACCCTTACCAGAATGTTTGAAGATTATCAGTACAGAGCTGCCTCACAAGTACTGTAATAAATAAATCATTGAGTGCAAAGATGAATTTAAGAGTGAGCAGCTGCCAAGGCATAATATAATTCATGGCCATGCATCAATGTTACTGGCAACAGCTCCGGCACTATAAGGTAAAACTCACAGTGCCAGGTGCAAGCACATCAATCCCCCTCTTTACAAAACAGCAAAGAGGGATAAAAGAGAGAATTCTCCTTTTATTTACCAGTGATTAATATAACAGAAATTTGCTAACTGTTTCCACACACAGGGAAAGAGAACAACTTCAACTCTACTCTAATCCAGGCCATGTTCCTCACTGGACTAAGGTCCTAAACTGGTGGGTCATGGGTTTGATAGAATTGCCTTTCTCCCCTAATGTTCATGACTTTAAATGAAGAACAAATATTTTAAATGAGAGCAAGAAAAGACATACAGAAACCAAAATCATCCATTTTAACATTCAGCCATTGTCATGTTAATAGCTATACATACAGTACTTGGAGCTGTCCATTTACTATAGCAAAATAAATAACTTTGGTGATGTGTTGAGTCACTCCCCTGGATGTGCAATGTAAAATTTGGGTCTAGAAGGCATTGAAAATTGAAAATGTCTCAAATGCACTACACTTAGACAGCAGCAGAATCTGAATCATTATTATGATAATTAAAGAATTTTGTAATTTATTTCATGACCAAAATTACATATATAATTCTATTTTAGAATTTCAAAAATCTTAATGGTCCTAAAACTAGGCACATTTTGTTTAAACAAAATATAACTTTTTCTTTCCTTTGACTTCATATCGGAAAGCTGTGAGAGCTCCTTGAAATACTGAACGGTTTAAAATAAAAAAAGAGGTATTACAATGGTCACTATGGTTCCAGAAATTACTTACAGACAAGGGAAGTGGACTTACTTCAGTTACCTGCCCATAGACACATCATTCAATCTAATTCTGTCTCCTGTTGAATGTTAAAGAAAATTGGAAAGAGTTGGTACAAATTTACTGTTAGTAAATAAAGTTGTCCATCCCAAACACTGACAATGTGAAGTGTCAGAGAGATGTAGACCCTGCAAAATTCACTAATCAGTTATTAGACAGATTAGACAGGAGGTGCAGAAAGAGTCGGAGTGTTTTTTTGTTGTTGTTGTTGTTTTTTTTTCATGTTTCTTCCGTGTCTGCCTTTTCAGCAAACCCAGTGTTTTGCTGCTGGCAAACTAACTGAGCATTTGGGAATTATTTATTTAACAGAAAGCTTTTCTTCTGTTGTCAGAAGGAAAAAAAAAAGATTAAGAAGAAGGGTTCTTGTCCATATAACAGGGAAAACCAATGCAGTGTGAAATCAGAGATCATTTGGAGACAAACAGGGTTAACAAGAGTGAGCAGGGGTTAGGACTTGTCCTCCTCTTCTCCCAACATTAATTAGCATCTAACACTACACAAAATTACAAACATCCACTATGGCATTTCTTTGTTTTAGTGGACTTTTTTCTGGAGGCAATTAAAGCACTTTTCTCTCATTACCAGCAATAGGGTTTGCTGAACTTATTCATAACAGTTTCCCAGAATGTTTCACGGAGGTTTAAAACCTCGTTGATCTTAATCGTGGTGTGTAATGTCATCCTGATCATTGAGTCATATCTCCTCCAAGGCTAGTAATAAATGCAGAACCCCAGAGTGGTAATCCACGTGTTTTGGCTACGGACAAGAGATAATCTCCCTACCCCCATGAGGAGGAAGAGAGAATGAGAAAAGAAAAAACCCACCTCCACGCTTATACTATTATGTCTGCCTCGGTTTCCTGAAAAAACAGGGGCCTAAATGTACAGGAGAGATAGTGAAATGACAGAACGGGAGGTTATAAATAAGAAAAACATCTGCATTCACCTTATCGCTTGGCACTGCTATTTAAATGGCATGCCCATCATTTTCTGAATCACTGTTGTTATTCATGACTTTGAGCGGTAGAAATTCTTTGAGCCAAAAGGATCACACCTCAGTCGGAAGGACACAGATAAGAATGAGCCTCCGGCACTTAGACACCTCACCACAATGCTTTAACATTGAGTGACATTCTTGTTGGAAGATGGTGAAACGACAACATCGATGACTTGTTTGCATACTGAGCACAATGTTTTTTATGAATTTTATTTTCCTTCACTACATTTTACACTTCTACTCTTCCAACCAGCTGTTATTGAAATTGCAACTTGGCCTGACAGTAAAGACAAGACAGGCATATACAAATTAGTTGGCCGCAAGTCTTTCTGGTTGGTGTGAGACATGTAGACATAGCGCAAAATTAACTTTTTGCCATACTTGCCAATAGTGATTAAATTGAGAATAACTGCAATAAAGCCAAATAGTGCATTTTTAAAGAAAAAATGTATTTGCATATATAAGTACAATTGCTAAACTTCAAATAGTAAATAAACTAAAAGGTAAAAACTGCTGTAAACATTTTTCTTTAGTACATGGGTGGAATTGAATTGCACACATTCTTACAATTTTATTATGTATTATGTTGCAATTATTATATATCTCTTAAAGTTAATAACAAGTAAAATTATTTCATTTTTGCTTGGCAAAGCCCAATTTTACTCACATATGCCGCATAACAAGTGTTCATTTTGCATCCTGCATGCAGAACTTCGGTGCATGTGACAAGACAAGTCATCTCCTCACACTATACACAAATGATTAAAAAATTAACTTTAATAAAATCAACTTTCCAAACTCGAAAGCCTGAATTGATGACATTCTGCACATCCCTCCCCAGACACAAACCTGCACTGAGAGTCACACATTATCTTCAAAAATCATTAAAAAGTTCATAATTACCTAAAGCTTTTAAAACAACCTGGGATTCAATGGAGAGGCTGAGCGTTAGCAAGAAACCCACAGAGATACAGGAGACTGCATGAAGCCAGCGCTCAGAACCAGGTGTGTAGCTCCCATATCAACCGAAAGCGAGCACTTCAGTCCTGCACCCCCTGCCAGCGAGGAGCCCAGCCGTCAAAACCCCCCAAAGCTCCACACACCCATCCATCGCTCCACTTGTCTAATTAAACATAGTTAATATTCATCCCAAGGTCTTATGCAGATGAGGTGCACGGCGCATTAAGTAAAACAACATGGTGGTGGGTGTTGGGGCAAATTGAGCCTCTGCGAGACATCATCAGTTTGACCTCATTCGTCAATTAATTAGAGCTATTAGGGGGTGGTGGGCTGGAACAAGAGCAGAAGTCATTGCTGTGTCACTCCTGGAAGCTGGTAAATGGCTTCTGCCCCTCCTCCTGTGCCTCTGAGCTGACATATGTCAGTCAGGCTGTCACTTTCAATGATGTGGACACACAAATAAACACACACAATGCTTTTGATGTGTGAGATGCTTGAAAAATCTTCATCTCCACTGGCTGCTGTCCTAGATAAACTCCCTAGGCCTCTAATAGAAAAAACTCTATCAGTTGAAGTTTTAATGTGTGTGTCTCACTATAATACAGTAATGTCCTGGACTAGGTGAAACCTGAATGCCTCAACCAGTGGGACAGAATTACAGATTTACAGACCGCTCAAGTATGATGCAATAAGACCACTATTATTCATTCATTCATATTTACACTTCACACAATTCACCTATTTGGACCATGCAAACCAACAATTCAAAAACAGAAACTAAGAGCTTGTACCATAATGGGAAAAACATATCCAGGTCACATTGCATCCCAAAATAAAACAAAAAATTTATTATATTAAACTGACAGAAAGTGAAATGTGCCATGGATGACTCCGCTTATGGGTAGGGGTTGCTGGTAATGTGAGGTGGGTTTGTGCCAGGTAGGAGATGGGGTTCTGGGTTGCTGAGTTATGACCACTAAAGATGGATTCATATTTTTCAGCGCTGGCCCCTTGGCCAGCCATGCGGAGCAGCATGGTGCTCCCCGGGATCCTGTTTGTAACTGTCTACACAACAAGGACCCCAGGGAGCAGGCACTTAAATTCACTCACCTTCACCTTCACCAGATAGCACAGATTTGTTTCCAAACACAGGCAGGTGGAGTATGACCCAAGCCCCTAATCTCTTGTCTCAGACACACACACACACACACACACACACACACACACACACACACACACACATACACGCACACATATAGTCCTCTGTGGGCACTATATGTGATCTACACGTCTAAACACCATCTGCCCGAAGACAAAGCTTGCATTCCAGGAACAGCATCTACAGCAAAATGTCCTCCTTTACCAGAGTATTGTCTTTTTTGTCTCCCTCTTACACCCCCCTTCTCTTTAAGTAACGATGTATATAGATTGCTTCCCAGGTGGCAGTATATTTTTGCAGGAATGGGGCCATAATCCTGGGGTTTTAATGCAAGATTCAAGGGGGGGGGGGGGGGCGTGCACGTGAAGAGTTGCATCTGTGCCGCAGAGTGACATAAGTGTGTGGTGGAAATGGCCGAGCAAATCTGAGCTCAGTGGCGTCGAGGAAAACGATGATGAAGTACAACATCAGCACAGTGATTAACTCCTCTCCTGCTCTTCCTCCTCTCCGTTCGGTCCCATTTCCTCCAGCATGTCAAGCTGTTTTGATCATTCCATACGAGATTCTCTCGGCTCATCGTCCATCTGTGTAAGAGAGAGCTAAACCAGTGTGCGATCCAATGGAGGGCTTCACAAGATGACACCTTAGGATCCCCCCATTACAGCGTGCAATCCACAAAAAAAGTCTGAAATGTTCATGAGACGGAGTCCCATATGTTGAGCGTTCTGATTTACTTATAAAGAACAATGTTGCTTGTGGAATATTACTACAAAAAGGTTGTTACATAAGGTAAAAAGGTTACTGATCTGACTCATGTTTAGCAGGCAAATTTCTCAAACACATAACCACCTCCACAAGTACACAATCCCCTTCAGATTGCAATATTTTATAGATAATATTCACAAGTTAAAGGGACAATGGAATATCTAAAGAGAATAAGCTTGCCGCGATAGACGATGTTGATGGTGTTACCGGTTTTAAGCCACAACACCGGTTTCATCACTTTCCCACCGTGACACTGTCACCACAGTCATTTAGATTTTGTCAAGTATTTGTTTTTCTTAAATATTTAATTTAAGTAAAAATAATAATTATGAATAATTTAGTTTAAAAGAGAGCATACACTATAATTAAAAACTGAACACAGTCACAATGCTGCGTGCCAAGAGACAGTCACACCACAGATCAGTATAACTGCTTCATCTCTTCTCCCTGTGCTGCGTCTCATTAGAGACAACACTGGCCAAATCAGATGAGGAAGAACAACTGCCAGCCAACCTGAAAGCCAGCATCATATCTATTTCAGACGAGAAATATGAAGCTCTGCCAGAAGCAAGCAGGCTAGCTTATGTGCAAGACAATATTCCTCGACCCGCGCTATCGAAAATACGACCCGAAAATTGAAGAGACAAAGAATATGATAGAGGAAGAAATGGTCATCCTCGGTAGGAAAGCGTCTTCAACGCACCCCATGAGAGAAGAGGGAGAACAAAATGAGGAGGAAGGCGGCGTCAAGCAACAGCCCAAAAGAAAAAAAAAATATCTGCAAGCTCTGTTAATAAATGCCAATTTAAAGTGTTTTTATTTATAATTTTTTTAGAGTGCTGACTTGTCATTTATGTAGACTAGGGTTATTTTGTAAGTTTTTCTTTTACATTCGTTTCTTATTTATATGGTTTTATCTTATTTAAACTTTGTGTAATTTATTTAGGCCTTTTTTATTTTCTTATTCCTTTAAAAAAGTTCTAATATTGGCTAGGCAATAAACGTTCATGGTTCTTATTTGTTTGGGTCCACAGTGTGCCGATATAAATTTTTTCAGCCTATGCATGGTGGTATTTTTATTATGTTATGTTACTAAAATGTCGGTGTTTAATATAAATTTTTATTTTATTTTTTTCATTCAAGCAATTGATACAGTAGTGCCAATTGCCGCTAATTCAAAAGTGAAAGTATAACGTGCACGCATTTATAAGCTATTATAACCAAGGAAGCGAGGAAAAGAGGACACCCCCTACCACCCCACGGTGATACCGGTATTACCGGTGTTGTCACATGTCGATTAACCGGTGGGAAATTTTCCTCACCGATGCAACCCTATCAGGGGCCACTGTAGACTTACGGTTGAGCTATTTTAATACAAATTTCATTATTTATGTATTTCAACTCGATTTTTTTCTTGATTTTGCTTTTTCTTGATTTTAATTATTTAAATGCACCATACATACATACATGCATATAGTACACACAAACACACACAACTTCCGTATCATGCAGACTTTGAAGACTCTACAGATTCAATGACTCTCTATATTGCCCGGCCCTACCACTGACTGGCATTAATGACTGACGGATCAACAAGGTTCATTCTTGTTAATCAGAAGAGTAGGTGGCATGTGGAATTTTTCTAGAATTCTGGCACAGAGCAACAGTCTGACTGACTCATACAGTGAGCCATCATGCTGATGCTTGTTGTCACATCACAACTCAACAAATTTAGCTTAAATTCGTAGAAAGAACAAAAGCCGAAACAGATGAAACTAACTTTTGAAAGTGTCTCAAAGGCAATGCTATAGAGAGTTCTGGGTTCCAAACATGTCTGGCTCATGTTCAGGATGCATCCTCTGCTGCCACACGAAGCCTACGGGGAGGTGAGAGTTGTGTCAAACACATTTCTCAGAGTGTGCCTTCTGAGGGACCTCTGTGATACGCATACTCTCGTGCCCCGTGGACGTTTCGTCACTGCACCCAGTGCTGCTCATTAGCATTCCTCATCATTATGGCTGAAAATGCAAAACAAGAATAAATGGTCTCTTTCATTCGCAAAGACAGCTGAAAAATTGAATCATTACGAGAATAACTATTGTTTGCCAGGAAAAAAGCCGAAGGACTGCAGGCTGTTATTAGAAGAGAATACGGATGAACGAAAACTCAAAGTGAGAAAGAACTGATTTCATCAACAGTAATTTACTCTCTCTGTTCAAATCATCCAAGGATGTTTGCTAACACGTATGTGCTGACAGCAGAAGACAGTATTAAGGATGGCAGAAAGCAGAGCATCAGCAGAGCTCCAAACAGCCAGCGTGACAGCAAGTTGGCCTCGCAACAACTACAACAACAACAACCTTTCCTCAGCTATCGGGCTCGCCCAAATACACAAGCGTTGGCTCTCATTCCAGTGGCTAATTTCATTAAAATAGTGTCATTCTGCATTTAAATCACTTCTCATAAGGACAGCAGTTTGACTTTACTCAACCAACCACAAGGACACAATGAAAATGTCATGGCATATATCACCTATCTCTCATCACCCCGGTCTACAACATAAGGAGCCACATTACAAGAGAAGCTACAACACTTTCTCTCCCTGATTACATCCCAGTGTCTCTCATCTATTATTTAGTTTTTAATTTGGCTATTTGAGTTTTGCTCTCATTTGAGGACAAGTAAGCCACCTGCTATACGGCTTTTCATCAATTAAAGTAAATCCAACACAAGTCAACAGACGCCCCTGCTGAGATTGACCATTAAACGGCTTATTGATATAACACACCCTCCCTGGTCATTATCGCCCTAATTCATGTGTAATTGCGTATGTCAGGGCTTTGAACTTTTCTTCCCATTTGTGTGACGAACCAAGGCTGTGCACATGCCCATATAAAACATGTCCACATTACTGTTGAGACGTCGCTCGCCTCAGATCCCACGCGTATTATCGATTGTTTTAAAATCTTTGCGGGCGAGATGATTAAAAGTCCCTTTGAGCACATTACAAATAGTCACCGATCCAAGCTTGTGCTTTACCCATTTTCTCTCCCAAAACTATGAAAGACAAGCTGGCCAATCTATCAGAGAAATTCTCTAAGGCCATAATAATATGCAATTGGTGAAAAGCTAAAAGAGAAGACCACTTTTCACAGGGATCTATTGCTCATTGTATCTCGTGTGTCATGCGAACCAGAGATCGATACTCATCAATAGTCTATTAATAGCCTGGTCTGCAACACAGACTTCTAGTGAATAGAAGGGAGCTCAATAAAACCTGATATTCTCCTCTGTTAACACAGAAAGCCTCTCAATCATCTCCCTTTCCCATTGACTCAGTTCATTTTAGTAATGGGCCTGCTCAGTGCAATGTTAAACGATTCTCTGGTGGATAGAGGTGGAAGGATGGCTCTTTCGGGTGGAGCTGAAAAGAGATGCTGTAATATTTAATGGTGACACTCTCTATCCGGTGGACTAACCTAATGTGGTTGCCCCCAGACACTCTCCAGGCATCTAACCTAACCATGTACTGATAGCAGGAAAACACATCACATTCAGTCCGTCTGCATTCCAGCTTAGCAGGGATAACTATTTGATGCCTGTGGGATGGTCTCCAGGTGCCTAACCTGACCAAACACTAATGACAACCCATGAAGGAAAATCCAGTGAGCTGATGGTTATCCGGACAAGAGCAGCCCAGTCCTATCACTTTGCTCTGTGTGAAAGATGGCCATTTGGGACACTTACTATGAGGCAGAAGGTCATTGTGGAGGTCAAAAGACAAGCTACGGTTTCTCGTCTTCTCTATCCACCACAGCCTGATTGGAGAAAGGGGTCTGATCACGTGATCTCCCCATGGCCCTTTCAGCAGGGACTCGCCCGATCCGATAGCAAGGGGCCATCACATTCATCTCTGTCAGAATGCAGTGTGCCATCCATTCATCAGCTCTGCCAGCCACTGCCACCCCTCCGCCCTGAGACTGTGCACATCCAGGCCTCACTGCATTCCAGTCATATGCTGGAGCTGCTCACTGCAACACTGATGTTTTTATGTATTAGGCCTTTCATTACCCTGGAGGTAAAAATTAAAATGCACAACCATCTCAAATACGATAAACCCGTCTCCCACTGTGAAAAGAAAAAAATCTGGGATAAAGTGAACGTGGAATTGCGCCTGCCTATTTTTTTGTTTTGTTTTTGAAGGTTTAGGCAGGTCTAAATGCAAATTCAGCAGCATTACTCTTTCATCGACTAAAACATTTGGTCATTACTCATAACCATCACCCAAAGAGGTTTTAAGTTTTTAGATCTTCACAGGTGCGGAACCTAGGTGAATGAGGGGATCTGTGTTTTGTCTCAACAGAACGGCCGCATCTGAGGCAAGTGCATCGCATTATATGCTTTCATCAACTTTTACAGGTTATATAATGTTTATTGTTGCTATATTTGGCAGTTAGTTTTTCTTGTTGTTGGCCAAAATCTCATGATATGAATTAAACGCTTATGCACAGCATATTTAAAACGTAAAAAAAAATATTGGCTAGATGGCAAAAAACCTACATCTCCAGTCTTCAAACACAAAAACATTAGCCTTTATAGACATAGTGTTTTTGTAAAGAAAATTCCATACTATTCAAACAGTTATTTGTTTACCCTTGCTTTGCGAATAAGCAGAGATCTGTCTCCTCCGGGCTGTGCGCTCGCGTCAATCTGAGTGGAGGCGAGTGAAGTTACGAGGTTTTGCTTAGAGCTTGAGGATCCAATGGAGTTATAAAGTTTTAATGACAGATCTTTGGTTCAAAATGTGTAAACCCCTCTGATTTAAAAGAATAATAACAACTTATAATAGAGATATGAATTTTGGATAGTTTTTCACAGCACATTCATATGGCTATTCTCTGTCTGCCATACGAAAACACCGCCCCTAGACGAGGGGGATCCGCCAAAATGAAATGCCGGATCGGATTTCAGAGGTCTCACTCCCAAAACTCTAGAAATGGCTTTTCATGTTTTTATCACATCTCAGCTATATTATTGCAATTCCTTATATTGCGGTATATCTAAATCTCAGATTGCACACCTTCAGCTAGTCCAAAACGTTGCGGCCAGACTTCTTGTGAAGTGTAGCAAACATGAACACATCACTCCAATTCTCAGATCTCTACACTGGTTGCTGGTTCATCAGAGAATAGACTTCAAAATTCTACTCTTTGTTTATAAATCTTTATATAACCTTGTTCCTATCTACGTCTCTGAACTCCTTCACTTTGTGAACTCCTGCTTTGTTGGTAGTTCCACATGCTAGACTTAAGCGTAGAGGGGAATGTGCATTTGCGGTGGCAGGGCAATGACTTTGGAATACCCTGCCTTTAGAAATTAGAATGGCCCCTTCTCTGTCTGTTTTTAACTCCCTGCTAAAAACCTGTTTGTTTTCCTTAGTGTACTGATTACAATTATTCATATATTTACTTATTTAAACAGATTGTTCATATTTTCATCCGGTTTGCTTTCTGTGTATGTTTTTAAAATGTATCTTCTTTAAAATACTTTGGTCAGCCTAGTGGCTGTTGTAAATGTGCTATACAAATAAAATGAACTTGACCTTGAACTATCATAAGAGATTAAATGCAAAACTGGCTAAATTTGATTTTACATTGTTCCTGCAATTAAGCCTTAGATACTGTAGCTTGGGACACTATGTGCCCCTTGAAACAACATTTCTCAACAAAATTATCTGGAAATGACTGACTTTGAATTAAGTGTATCTTTTTACTTCTCAATATTAAAGATGTTTTAATTTAATTAATTAAATTAAGATTTATTTGTATAGAGTTCTTCACAGTAAATATCTTGTCTGCATAAAAATTAATTCTCTCAAATTTTCAGTGGACTCCCATTGCAGACCAAAGCTTGAAAAGCCTTGGCCTAAAGCATGGGTCCCTATCAAGATTTACATAAATACTCCTATGCAGTTTCTCAAATAAATTGATATGCTTATCATTTCAAACAATGACTATGAATGACTTTATCTGGGTGTGACCGGCAGATTAAAAAAGCAATCTTGCCAATTCCAACATCTGGAAATGGTTCAATACTGGTAAAAAAAAAAAAAAAAAAGATTTATTGATCCTAAGGCCGGGAAATTCAATATAGTCTAAAGAAGTTAAAATTGTGGATCTACAAGCCAAGCAACTCAATAGTGTTCAACTCATGCAGTGGCGAGGATCTGGGCACTGTCTGATTCAATACAACAAACTGAGAAAAGGGGCTAGTAAAGCTGGAGAAACCAAAGAATGCAATACTGAGCTGCCTGAGAGGAAATCTAAGAGACAACAAATTTAATACAACCTCTTTATCCCCCTCATATGTTCTGGCAACTAGATTTAGTGTGAGGAGGTCCCCCAAGTCCCCTGAGGCTCCAGAGAGTATCCTAAATAAACCGGAGACTTTATTGCGTGTCTCCCTCAGAAGCTGCGCCAAGTCTTGCTTTAATTATGACAAATCCACGCCATGTGCTTCTCATGTCTGCCAGTAGTGGGGGATGCTTAACACACAAAAAGAGAAAAACAAAACTCAACATTAGATTCCTCATTTCTGATAATTGTCATGAGGCAAGTGTGGTTTTTAGCATGTTGCACTGGTGTTACTAGAGTGCACTGGGTGGTTGCTTAGATGCCTGAATATTTATGCCCAACCTTAAACCCTAAATTATCTTCTGGTCCCAAGATATGTCTCAAATCTCACCTTTAATGAAAGTCAGTGCCATTTTTTCACACCTCTTCTTAACAAGGCACACACGAGGTTTCATTCAAGCTCGTAGCTCAAACAGTACAAAAATTGTAAGGAAAATAAGGAAACACCTGTGTGTGGCTTTAGACTGATTATTTCAGTAGTTAAATTCAAACAACAATGCAGAGACAATCTACAAGAGTATACCGTAGGTGGAGTGAGCCAGGGCCACTTGCTTGGGGAGGATCTAACACAAGACATTCATCATTGTGGCCAAATTACAGCATGATTTAAAAAATGATATCAAAGACTGGTGTTCAGCAGAAACAAGATCAATGTGATATACGCCACTCATGAGGATATAAAAATAAATTTTAAGGAATGTGAAAGCACAGCATCACTGTCGCCAATAACAAAGTAACTTGTATAAGTAATTTGAATATCTGCTGCATTCTCTTGGGACATTAGGATGAGAGAGTTCTTACTAAAACCAAGGAGCCTCAAATGTGCATAATAAACTTGTTTAATTGCAAGCTTTGTTTCTTAATTTGTGCCCAGTGACATTAAAATTACCCATTAAGTACAAACTAGTGAATGAATTGTTCTGACAGGGCGGGCAGACTGTGCGTAAGGTTGTACTTTAAACATAAAAAATAAAGCTCAAAATGTATGCCGTGGTTATAATCCTGCACAAAGAGGCAGCTAATAAAAATCAGCTCAAGGCAGATGAAGCACCCATAATTCAAATGCATTCAAGGCACCCATAAATGTACTCTGCAGAAAAGGCTATTTTTTATCACTTTTCTCTCTTATTTTGCCTCACAGTATCACTGTATCTATTTAGGAATGCTGCTATTGAGAAAAAACTGGTATGTGAACATCCTAAAAATGACACCTGTCATGAAATTCTGAAGGCTGTACATGGTGGCCCGAGGCAATGCATGTATGAGACTGATGGGTAAAGCCTACAGTGGGGAATTAAAGCCAGTTTTTACACAATGACACTGTAATCATGCATAAGTCCGTGCTAATTGGCATTCCACTAGTTGAGCTCATCTACAGTCTAAATACAGAACTTTTTATAAAACAAAAAAGTTTAACCCAAAATCTGTATCACATCTTTTTTTTTTTTTTGGATTCTGGTGGATTCACAGTTTATCACTTTTTCCCCCTGACTGTGCCTTTATATGAATCAGAATGCATGAAACAGTTGCAAAACCACTGTGTTTTAATCACTATCCAAACAAACTTGCTACATATATAATGAACAGTTTTTGATGTAAATGAGATTTTATAATGTCAAAATATAAAGCAAAAACAGAAAAGCATTGTGAAATTACTGTACATAAAATATATATCTGCAGGAAACAGAAACAGCAGATGAAATTCACTCTCTGACAGCAGGTGGCACTTAAGGAACAGCAGTGATACAGCATTTAAAAACTTTTGTGTTTAAGAAGTCAGACTATACTTTGTTAGAAGGATTGAACCTTTAAGGAAGATTGGGCAACTCTGCAGTCATCTTTGTACAGTTATATTCTATGTAGGCAATAACACTAAGCAATACATTCTGACAGCAATTCTGTAATAAAGTTGCTGAGCTCAAATCATGTGCAATCTAGAATAAACATAATCCATCAAAAAGTTGAACGCCTCATCCAATCTCCTCCTCAAAATGTCTAACAAAGCTCAAGATTTAAAATTATATATTATTTTGAATAACACCAATGATTCACCTGCGTTCTGTCTAATTCCATTTCAAGCCATCAAATCAGAGCAAAGCTGAAGTTTAAATCAATATTCTCAATGACCCTTACAGTACACCTGTAAGCAGATTTTCAAGCACCCAAATTGCCTTTTGAATTGATTTCATCAGCTCAACAATAATGAAACTGACTGTACAGCCAGAGTGAAAAAAAAAACTGTCAATCAAGCCATCTAACCATGAGCATCTCCTTCAGTAAATAAACATATGATAACAGCTCTGATCAATGCTTTCATAAAGAGGCTCCAAAAGACGATGGCAACACAGTCCAACCCTGTACTTACAAATGACACAGTGTGACACCACCTCGACTTGTGTTTTGTCAAAGGTAGATCATTTGAGTTCACTATATGCCCCTTGAACCTCAAAGAACATACTCATTTCCATGACTTTGATTTCATTATGCATCAAAGATAAGTGTCTCTCTCTCTCTCTCTCTCTCTCTCTCTCTCTCTCTCTCTCTCTCTCTCTCTCTCTCTCTCTCTCTCTCTCTCTCTATCCCAGAACTCTATTTGTCAATGTCACTGAACAAAGGCAAGGGGCAACTTATTCATGCCAAACATGCCTCCTGTCTCAACTTTTGGTTCCCTTTTGAGCGCTCTTTTTTTTTATTATTAAAAGAGGTCTCCTTTCTTCTTCTTTAGCAGAAAAGTGCTTCTGATACCTCACCTCTCGCTCTGTCTCTGAACACAGTGCCAACTCCCGAGAAGAGTCGGGCATGATAACATATCTTTCAATTACAGTTTTAATGTGACTACCATTCTTCTACCATTCAGTGCCATCCCCTCTCAGCAGAGCAAACCTTCAAATGGAGGAGTGACACATGGGCCTGCATAGAAAGGGCTTCAATTACACCTCTCACGCTCTGGTGGTGAGCAGGAACTCTCGCTGTGTTATCAGCGAACTGCTTTAGAGGTGTTTGTGTGTGTGTTTTGGTGGGACGGAGTGCCGAACGAGAGGGAAGATACCCCCTTCCACTACCCCGCCAATCCAAACCTTCTCCACACCCTTCAAAAATAGACAGGAGGGCAGATTGAGTCGTGAGATTAGAAGATGTGTTCTCACAGAAGGCCAGAGAGATACAGTATAGAGAATGAATGGCCATGTCATGTTGTCAATGTTGTAACCTTGGCAACAGACGGAATGCTATTTTTGTCCCTCGTTTGGCAACTAGGGTCATGGATGTGTGTAGCAAAGGTGGCAGAAGCATCCTTTCACTACCTCAGAGACCAGAGGTCACTGCTAAGAGTGGTCTAAATTAAATTACTTCCAAAGTGCCATGATTTTTTTTTTTTTTTAATAAGTAACATCTCATCTAAAACAAAAAAGTTATAAAGTGATCAAGTCTTAAGTCAACACATTATACTGTATATCACATGTGAATGAATGGAAGCAAAATGTCTACAGTGACAACAAAATTTAAAGAAACTGAAAAAGGTCAAACCAAGTATTTCATAAACAGCCATCTACAAATAAGTTAAATGGAAAAACCTCAACCTTCAATCAGCTGAAACAAATAACTGCTGCACCTAAGTACACGCTTCTGCCTTTCAGAGTTCTCTCTATAATGAACTAATGTATCATTCATAGTTTAAAGGGCTCTTGTTCAAGGGCAGAGTCTCACATTTGATTCATTTAGTTCAAAACAACACTTAATTTGGATGTTCTGTGATTATTTGCTACTGGTGGAAAGTTAAAGCACTGTATTAAAATCTAATCTTTGCACACCAACCTGGCAAACGCTGATGACTTATGGGCTATTCATCATTGCCATTACTCCACCCCCTACCATCATCCTTCATCTGATGCTGGCCAGCTCTCCACCCTGAGCCCCCATCTCCTTTTCTCTGAATTGCTAGAGCCATTTATTTTCCTTCATTCTCTCAATTTCTGTCTTTTTGTCTCTCCATCCTCTGTCAGTCTTCTCTAGTTACAACTATGTACCTCAGGGGCTTTCTGTGGTCTGAAACACCCTTTACACTGAATACTGGCCATAATTAGGAATGTGCACAAAATAAATAAATAAAAACAAAAACACATTCTAATGTGTATGGCTATTGCATCAGTGCTTAATAGGGGAAGACACTGCATCTCCAAGAGGAAAGTATTATGCTATCTCTCATATCTAAATCATTTGCAGATAAATTCAAGTAAAAATAATACAACTGTCATGATCCAGTCTTTGAACTGCCGTTAATTCACCACACAAACTTCCACTCTACACAGTACACCCTGGACTACATTTCCCATGCTCCATTGCACCAATCACATTCACCTGATAACAATCACAGCATGCACCTGAGACCAATCACACACACAGCACAATCATCAGACACACTTTATAAGCATTCGACTTGCCCTCACACACTGCTGAGTATTGTTCTGCACATATCCCTCTCCTAGCGATAGCAAGCCATTCTGTGTTTGTTTTCATAGTCTTGTTTCGGTTTATAGTTTTCATAATCTTATCTTAGTTTCTAGTTTTCTTAGTTTAGTCTTTTTCCTGCCTTGCCCTGTTTTTCACGTTTTGACCCTTTGCTCTGGATTTTGGATAACCGCTCTTGCTTAGCCCTCCGGATATTGTTCATTTATCGAAGACCCATGCTTGCCCTAGGAATATTCTTTATCTTGCCCTCTATATACCTGTTTGCCAGTGTTTGAGCCATGCCAGTTACGACCACATCTCTGTAATAAAAGCTTGCACATTGATCCGCACATCTCATGACTCATCAGCCCCGTTACAACAACCGTATAAAATACATTTATATAATTAAAGAAAACTAATCAATCTCACTAAACTAGTCATAACCCATCTTTAACCGTGACATAATAAACAGGGAATTAATAAATACATAAAATAAAGTTTGAAGTTTCAGATCCTGGAGTTCTACAGTGTTCTACACTGTAGACTGTTCTGCTCCATTAAAGTCGTGTAAGGGTTGTAAAGTAACAAGGGCAATGTGATCTTTGGCATACTGAATGCAGTAAGATTTAAACGAGATGTTAGTAACATTCGAGGCATGTGCAATAAACCCGGTGCATTTGCCTAATGTTCAAAACAATTAAGCCCAGCCTATCAGAGCTGTTAACTCTCCTTGTATTCTGTCGCACATGTGAGCAAGCAATGCTTCTCCAAATGTAAACAAACCTATTTATATTTTAATGAGCCATGAAGCACACGTACATAACACTGAGAAAGGAGAGGGTGGGAGTAAAGTCATATTGCATGTTGTTTTATGAGCCAGGGATTCTCAGACCTAGAACCACAACTTCTGTAGGTTGTGTGTGGCATAATAAAAAGCTATATATAGAGGCACAACACAATCATATAACTCTATGACAGTAGTGATGTTGAAAACTTAACATCTGTGGACTTCATTCCCTCACAATTCAGTTAATAAAAAAATGACACATAGCCATCAGAATGGTGAAGAGACTCTCTCTATTCATCTGGCATAAATTATGATTGAGTCTCTGAGATGGGTGCACAAAGAAAGTCTATCAATACTAATATCAAGATTACACTTTCACAATAATGTCATTCTGCTTTAGGAACATAATGCCACCGGATATGTGGATGCATTTAAATCTCAAAATAAATGATAAATGATGATTCAATTTTCGTACTATCTTGTCTAAATTAATATAAACATTAAAACATTTTTTTTTTTTTTGAAAGATTAGACAGAATTAGACAACAACAAAAGTAATCTAAATGTGGGGGGTTCCCATTTCTCTGGGATTGTTGTTGGTTGGTCAATAAACACAAAATAGCCAAATATCAACTGAATAATAAATAGATCGGTTTATCACTACTCTATAAACAACACATAGCCATCTACATACAAACACATTCTCCTCTACACATACACACTCTTACATTCCCTGATGCTTTTTTCCTTCAATTTCACACACACACAAGGGTTCCCTTTTCTGTTGCACTATGATGAAGAGTAAAAATAGCAGCAGTACTATAGGGCGGTTTGGCTGGCAGTGTTTTTGGGTAAGGCAGCTGAGTGTAGAGGATTAAAGCAGAGCTTCTTTGATCAGAGTTGTATTTTTTAGAACTAGACCAGCACTCAGATTCACCAAATCCCTGTTGCCTCCTTTCCCAGGGCTCCCAGACAGGAGATTGCATTGTAACACACACAGACGGTACCACACAAGTACTGTAAATGCCTAGACACCAAACATATTGTAGAAGTATTTAAAAAAAGTCAGTCTCTTGCTTGTAGAAAGTTCTGGTCAAGAATGTTTGAAAAGAACAGTCAGAGCTTATCAAAGAAAGGCAAAAGTGGAGATGTGTGCACGGAATGGAGTTCAGACCTCGTCGGACAGACGCAAACATCTTTCTGGACCGATAGACATGTTGTACTGTGATTGGAAAATGAGAGTTGAGAGAAGCCTGGCATTGTCTCGGGTTTACGAATGGGTGCCATTGAGGGCTTCGGATCGTTGTTCATGGTTCTCTAATAGAGCAGGGTTGAGGGGCCAGGATCGGTTATACAGACATCGGCAGCACATCTGTGAGCCGATGAAAAATTCAACAGCAGGTCTGCTCACCGAAGGAAGGCACAATCCGACTCCTCATACCCTCTGCAGCTGTTAATCATTTATCAATAAGTATCCAGCTCACCAGGCAGGGGAGTCAAGCTTGTTAAAAACAATCATATGACACAGGGAAGAGGCAATCATGAAAAATATATTTTTTCAGGGAGGTGCATCACCATCCCCCAGCTGAAATACTGGTTTTCTTCTTTTCTGGGAAAGAACCGAGTCCATCAGAACACCTTTAGACCCTTAAGGCAGCAGAGGTATCAGACAGAAACAGAAACATGATACACAGCTCAGCAATACGAACGTCAGCTGTAGACCAGCATCCAGACAAGCAGAACAAAAAGGACTGGGATCCAAGCTCAAACTATGAAGTTTGAATTTAGCACAAGAACAGAATTACTTGAGGCTCAAAGAAAACAAACAGTCAAAACAAAAGAGGACTTTTTCGGAAAGCATAAGTTTTCTATCTTTGATGACCTTTACAAAGACTTTCGCATCTGTGTCCTGTAAAGCATAACTTCGTAACAAAAACCCTCCTACATTCAAAAGCACACGAGAGGGATGGAGTTCAAAAGATGGGGGAGCACCTATTAACCTTGGACACGATGTAAAATGTCATTATTTTCAGCTGACACTAAAGAAGGACCTGGGAAAAGCATCTCTCCAGGCGATACTGAATGTAAATCACTCGCTCTGAAGGAAATGACTTCCCGGGGCTGAGTGTTATTAATCTAAATTCTCTGTAAGTCAAATTGTTGCACATAATAAATATGGAGCAGCTTGTGATGCTTATCCGCTGTGACATTCCATACTTGCTAAACATTTTTTCCTAGTTTGTGCTCCATTCATGTGTGGATGGAGCCTTTCAAAGAGACAGCTCCGCTGAGTGGTTTATGCCCGCACCATGTGGTGCAGATACTGGACACGGTGGGGCACCTCTGACCTGGTGAGGTGGAAACCAAGCTGGGAACCAGGCCTTCTGCTCTGCACTCTGAAACAGTAAATTTAAAGCCTAGCTGTCCACACGGCATTCTCCAGTGTGTACATTTTAGAACATCTCTGTCTGCCCACTCCCTTAATGTAGTTTTAATGGCCTTAAGTAAAACACTTCTCCCCCACACAATATACATGACTGAGTTTGCAGATTTGAGGATAAACCACATGCTTTGGTTTTGAATAGGGAGTAAATGTATACGTCTATCATTACATATGACAACATGCATTTTTGATGCAGTCCTAGATCTAGTAGATGCCTGGGAAACTCAAAACCAGTACGTCTCCTGTCTGTGATCTCAATATCTGTGTGGCTTCAACTGCAGTCAACAGAAAGCAAACCTTATAAATTCCCAGCCTGACATATTAAAGTAAGCAATCTTGACAGAGGGATCATTTGCATTTGTTGTCACACCAAACACTCTGTCATCTCCCACTTGGAAAAGTGACTCAAGCTCGCCATAACACTATAACAATCACGCTAGGATTTAGTCATTAAAGCAATTATCGTAGCACATTAATCCCTTTTGATATACCAAAACTATAGCCAACTGTCCACTTATTATATTGACCAGAATTTAATATTAGTACATCCCTGTCCATTTTTTATACAATTATTTTGACTAAATTAAACAGTACTAATGATTTATTTTAGTTTTCGAAATTAATTTTATTTACATAAAAATGTATCAAATAGTAATAATAGTGGCTATTTCAAAATTATTTAATTTTAATATTAGTGCATTCCTTTTGCACTTCCTTATTAATAGAGTCTATACAACATTGCTGCTGGAGGGGGAGTGTGGTGGCCATGTGCTGGCAGCAGAGAAGAGGGGGAGGGACAGGGGGAGGTGGGGGCTGCTGGCAGGGCTTATTATGCAGGTGTAATTGCACACACATAGGGGAAGCACAGCCTCAAGGTCAGAGTAGGGTGGCTCATCAGCTTCAGCCGGTAGCAGTTTAATTAACTCCTCTGAGGGACCCTTCCAAAAAGCCTCTGATTTAATATACAGGACCACAGACACACATAGATGGGTGCCATACGTAGACACCTTTAGGAAAACCACACTTATGAATGTTTACAAATATTCAAATATGCCAAAAGTGTCTTGCATGTTCCTCTCTGAGAGAAAACAGCCACATCATATCCAATCACTGATATCAGTGCATTTCATGGATTCAGCCCATCAGGAAATATTTTGCTGATACATCACTAATGTATCATTTTGCAATTAATGTTTTAGTCAATAAAAAAAAACAAAATTAAGGGTCAATCCACTAGAAAAGCAAATGAATATTAACTTTCATATAGTTCACTCGCAGAAGGAAACTGAGGAAGCAAATATGGATGAACCAATATTAAAAATCTGGCTGACAATTCTATATTATTATTATTATCATTATCATCTTTTAGATGCATTGCATGCCATGGACCCCAAATATTATCACCTCAGTGGAAAGGACTCCCATTCTAAAATTTAAAGTCAGCTTTAATGTAAAAAGTTTATATGGTGAAAAAGTATATTATAAATATGCATTAAATATTTTGTTTAATAGTACGTTACCTTCATTTTTTCATTTTTTATTAATTAAAGATAATTTAATATACAATATCCGTTGGAATATCCAAGAAGGTTTGACCTGAAACACAAAGTCACAGAGTGTGAGCGATTGACTGGTTTGGACAGGACACACCTTAGCTCACAGAAAGAACACTCTCAAAATTGAGAGGACAGGCAAACACAGCAATCCAAACAGACATACATAGTGTGGTATGCCACCTATAAGGTGCAGAATAAGCAAACAAGCCTTAAGAGTGTGATCTGACAAGACTAGGCCCAGAAAGTGCCATTAGCAGTTGCTTTATGAGCCTATTATCAAGATGTTGGTTTGGAAAGATGTGCTTGTTGGGGTTGTGGAGGACAGATTGGTATCACATTGTTTGCAGATCAATCCAGAACTTTAATTAGCACGGGGTCGAGCTGGGCAGACCCCCGGCGTCAGGTACGGCCCTTCCAAAAGAAGCTTACAGGTACCCGCAGCCCTAATCTGTCCAGCCATCACGCCCAAATTAAAGCAGCAAATGGGAAATTGATTTCTGGCCCCCTGTCCACTGCAATATCTCCCTTTGTCTTAAGGACATTAGGAGGGTTTGCTCCTTACCTAAGCTGTTCTTTAAAATGTTCATTATTGATACTGAGAAGAGATTGGCACAAGGCCAAAACAAGCCTTCCACCTCCTGTATCTGCAGTACTGAGTTTTTCACACCTGACTGCCAGGGGGAGGAGGGAAGGAACTCTGTGTCTCCAGCCAATCACAGAGCCCGACAGCCCCACTCCACTAGCAACTGATAGTTGGAATATCTAGTGTTTGCTTCAGATTTCTCCTCCACCTATCCAAACATATCAATCACTCTTTGTAAGAGGGAGACTCCAACAGATCTCTAAAAAGGATGAGTATGCAAGTGAGTCAGCGAAACTGCCGAGAAAGAGAGTCCTCCTGCGTCCTCAAGAAATCATATAGAACTAATGGGGTATAATCCATTTCCCTTCCAATATGTCACCTCTTCCAGGTCTCTCTTTGGCTGCCACTCTGTTGAGGCCTCCACTTTTGGCAGCCTACTATTTTTCATTTAAATTAAGCTCTCATGGAGGGAAATTCCCATCACAAAACAATTCTTACAAAATCAGCAAGTGGGAACATAAGGTACTGTACACTATGTCATCTGAAGCACATGTGGATTTTGACCAATTTCAACCCAGGATCACGGGAGTAAGTTGTGAAACCCAAAGCTAATGATTCAAATAGCCAACCTTTGTATATATATTTGTATATATATTTGTACCAAAAAAAAAAAAAAAAAAAAAAAAAAAAAAAAAAAATATATATATATATATATATATATATATATATATATATATATATATATATATATATATATAATATATATATATATATATATATATATATATATATATTATTATTATTATTATTATTATTTATTAAGTAAAAAATGTGTATTTTTCAACATATACTGATTCATTTAGTAGTTTTAAACATATACTAATATACTTACTCGTACTACAATTATGAGTAATTTCTGATACATAAACAAAATTTTATATATTTATATTCTTAAAAAAATTATGAATGGTACACATTTTACAAGAAAATACTATTTTAGTTTCTCTAAAATGTCACATTTCATTCAGTGTTTTTCTTGCTGTTTCTTTGTTATTGTTTGTCAAATTTACTAGCAAATGACAGAATTTAAATTTTTTGGGTTAACTATCCCTATAACATTTTAATTTGAAATACACAAAAATAGATGTACTGTATGAGAACAACGAATGTACTGTAAGATTTTCAGTGACAAGGCAGCACTGGCCAGAAAGAGCAAGCAACTGCTCTGTCAACTGGCCTGAAAGACTCTTGCACTGTCCCTGGGTCAGCAGTTCATTTTTATTGTTGATCCCTTAAATGAGAAAGATAGTTTGACGGAGGCAAAAAAAAAAGCATAGCTCTAGACACTGGTCTGTTCCTTTAGTTCTTCTGCTTCAACTTGGGTTCTATTCTATTTTTGACTAAAAAGGTGACAAGTGAGCCTTTGGGAAGGCAGGCACAGGCCTGGTGGTAAGAGCCCAATAAATCTGCCTGTATAGTGCGGCTCTTTTCTCAGTTGTTAAGCAGCCATGTGTGAAAATGTTAATGAAGGCCTCTATAATCTAGGAGATTCTTACTATTCAAATTGTGTTAACGTCCCTGGCATTCTGCTTACACACTGACTATTGTGTGCATCAATCCTTCCACTGTCGGACTAATAATAGATCTAATTGCCTCCTTCAGCCTGGTAGCTCTGCATCTCAGTCTCTCACACTCTCTTTTACACAAACACACACATATACACAGAACACACACTGTCTTCCACTCCCTCTCATTAATCCTTGCATCCTAAAAAGTGTTTGGGGCCACATAGGTGCTGGCATTAAAACAGCGACACACCAGTGTCCATCACCTAACCAGCCCTCATCTATCATGAAATATTAAGAGCCCATATGCCAAAATACTTACCAAGCCAGACCCTTGCACAGCAACCATTTCTATCTCATTCATAATAGATGAGCCACAATAAAAATAAACATCATCGTGTGACGTTTCCATTGACCCCAAGACTTGGCTTTCATTTATCTTGAATATTTACTTACTTGTTCTATATGTAAACACAAATATGGAAAATCTAAGACCTCTAGTGGAAAGGAAATACTCTGAATTCTTACTTCTTCTTCTTATTAATATTATTACTATGACAGATGTTTGTGTTTCTTTTTTTCTTTATGAAATTGCATTATGTCCGATAATTCTTTATATCTCAGTTAAGCTCAGTTTTGGAGGAACTGCAGGCCAAAATACAAAATGTGGCACAAAGATGAAAACATAACAGTTGCACATGTCATATAATTAGTGCCCAATATTTGAAAAATGTAGATATATTAAAATAATAAAATTTAGAAAAAAAGAAAATCGCTATTTTTAAAAGTTTATCACTACAGCTATTCCACTATTCTTCGGTCATATCTGGTCATGATGCATTCCTTATAATCATAAAAATTAAATAACACTCTCTTCTGACTTTTTTGGCTCTCTCTTCTCCCCCAGAATGAGAGGAGCAGGTGGGCCGACCCCAGGGTCCAGAGTCCATCCAATTAAGACACATAGAGAGGAGCACATTCCTCTATACTAGTGAAGCTTCCACATGGTAAACACACACACACACCGATACACATTAATTTGGACGGAAACACACAGGCTGCTACCATAGGCTCCCTTCCTGATTCAAGCTGTTTCCACTTCAGGATACTGCAAGGATAACTACTGACTCTTGCGCACCTCAGTATTGCTGAGACTAGACTGGCTGCACTGACCATGGCTCACCCACAATGATTCTCAGACAAGCCCCCTCAACCTTGATCAAATAGACAGCAGAAGAGTGTGAGTGAACGCCCTCAAAAATATACTCATCAACGAACTGTCAGCATAAACAAAAAAGCATTACAAATGTTTGCCCCCGATATCCCCCCAAAATGACCAGCTATGCAATTTTGCTTTGTTTTTAGTATCTAAGTGGTTTAAAACAGCATGTGGAATTTTTACACACAAACATATTTCAGAAAGATAAAGCACTTTGCACAAAAGAGCTGTAAGTAAACAAGAAGTAAGCAATAATCCCAAAATACTCTGAAATTATATTTTTCATTTGCTGTGCAGTTGCACTGGAAATAAGAATCAAATATATTTCAGACTTTCTTGAATGGAATTAATACAATTATTATAGTTGTGAGATAAACAACTCAAAACTGTTAACACTCCTCTCTAAACTATAGTATATATATATATATATATATATAATATATATATATAATATATATATATATATATATATATATATATATATATATATATATGTATGTATAGTACAGACCAAAAGTTTGGACACACCTTCTCATTCAAAGAGTTTTCTTTATTTTCATGACTATGAAAATTGTAGATTCACACTGAAGGCATCAAAACTATGAATTAATACATGTGGAATTATATATGGAATTATATACATAACAAAAAAGTGTGAAACAACTGAAAATATCTCATATTCTAGGTTCTTCAAAGTAGCATATTTTGCTTTGATTACTGCTTTGCACACTCTTGGCATTCTCTTGATGAGCTTCAAGAGGTAGTCACCTGAAATGGTCTTCAACAGTCTTGAAGGAGTTCCCCGAGAGATGCTTAGCACTTGTTGGCCCTTTTGCCTTCTGTCTGCGGTCCAGCTCACCCCTAAACCATCTCGATTGGGTTCAGGTCCAGTGACTGTGGAGGCCAGGTCATCTGGAGCAGCACCCCATCACTCTCCTTCTTGGTCAAATAGCCCTTGATGCCTTCAGTGTGACTCTACAATTTTCATAGTCATGAAAATAAAGAAAACTCTTTGAATGAGAAGTTTGTGTCCAAAATTTTGGTCTCTACTGTATATATGGCTTACATTTCTAAAATAATTATATATGAATATATAATATATTATCCGTCTCCCCATCTATGTCTCATAAATACTTTAATTATTTGTAAATGTAAACATTTTTGAAACATGGAAAATTACACTATTATGTGTCCATAGGTCTTAAAGGAACGGCACCATCCTTTTTTTCTGTAGATCTTAATTCTGTAGATATGCAACAGTGGGAATTTGAACACAAGTGGGAAAATCTCAACTAATAATATAAGGGGGTGATGAAATGAGATGAGAAGTCCATAGTCTGGTACCTTCTAATAAAACGTCCATTAGTGTTAGAGATAAATAATTTAATTACCATTAAATAACTACATATAATATCCATTATAATAAATCAGGACAAAAACATGACTCAAATATATAAATGTATAATGTACCACCTGTCATTTAAAAATTTACCACAGATAATTTGAATGTCTACTACACAAATTTCAGGATCTTTAATGTCGTGAATCATTCTCAACTGTGTATTTTTCATCTTTTCTCTCTCTGGTGAGTGACGTCAGTGTAAAAAAGGTTAATTGTCTCTTTCAGTAATAAAGTGTTGGGCTGTGGACCGTGACTGACATAAATGGACAGGGCTTCCTTTTCTAGTGAATTTTCCAAATGTTGCGATTTAGTAATAATGACAATCAGTCCACTTTATGTGACATTCCTTTTATTAGGGACCGGTGATTATGTGGTCGAGTCTGTGGTGAAAGAAAAATAATTTATCAATGACAAATAAATATTTTATTATATATAAAATTGTATATATAATACTGTATGAATAGTTTTTCCAAAAAGTGAATTAGAAAAAAATATAATATAATATAATAATGTAATATAATAGAATGTAAAATTAATTCGAGGTATTTCCTTACAAGCAAGTAAAAGTGTAAAGAGTGTGCCACAGGCATAAAATAATAATAAAAAAACATTGCTGGCATGGTCAGTATAAGAAAATGTTTGCCAGCTCTGAAGGTCAAGTATCCTTCCCATCAGCTGTGTGTGTGGTGTGTGTGCGTGTGTGCATGAACATTAGAGCAGCATGGAGGTTATGTATGGAGACTGCCCATCATTGACCACCTTACCTTCCTGCCTAATTAACTCTCTGTGCCCGTTTCCATGTTCTGCAAGCCCTCACCTGTAAATAAGGCCAGACATTTGACATCGGTCTGCATCTGTGATGTAGCACTCATTAGACCCCACTACATCCCTCTGACCAGGATTCATTAAACCCTCAGACAAAACAAAAGAGGGAGACAGAAAGAGAAGGTGTGGAACAGATGTACAAGAACAGGAAAGACAAGGAGTTGTTGAACCCCTATTGGGGTAAATATCTAATGGAGGTTTAGGGAACATTTAAAGGGATAGTACACCCAAAATATGACATTTTGTTATCATTTATCACAGTGGCATGCACAGACTTCCCGAGGGGTGGGGGGGGGGGGGTGAAATGGCATTACGAGGGCACAATCACGGACTGGGGGCAGAGGAGTCTGTATGGGTTTGTTGACCCTCGGCTAGGGGTTGGTGATATGATAAAAAATAAATGAATTTTTTTTTATAAAAAAAAAAAAAAAATCATGATTTTATCACGATTCTTTGTCATGTTGGTTTTTCTAACAGCTAAACTAATTTCCCTATTATAAAGCCTTTAAGGTAACAAAATATGAAAAAGTATGGCAGATATTTAGGCCAAAGTGCATGGGTGAAGATAAAAAATCTTTGTCATTATTTTAACAAAGATACAAATTACAAATACAGATATTATACAAATAAATAAAGTTTTATTTTCAGGTACAATAGGTGTATTTAGAACGAGCATTAAAAAATTGAATGAACAAATATAAAAATAAAACACTATATACATCAAAACCTATTAAAGCATCTGTATTAAAGTTTTTCAGTCAAGAGTACTAAGTGATTTTTCTCTGTGTGTTTGGTGTTAAATTTAAAATTAAAGGAATAATTCAGCCCCAAAATTAAAATAGTGTTTTTATTTTTTATACCTTCATGTACCCACTCAAAAGGAGTTTTAAACCTGAATATGTTTCCTTCTTCAGCTAAACATAAACTCTATTTTGAAGAAGGTGGAAAACCAAACAGTTGCTGGTCAACAGTGACATCCATAGTATTTTTTTCCTACTTCAAAGTCAATGTGGACCAGCAACCTGATACATAGATTCTTCAAAATATCTTCTTTTGTGTTCAACACAAGAAATACTTTAATATAGGTTGGGACAACATGTGAGGGAATAAACAATGACAGAAATTACATTTTAGGGTGAACTATCTCTTTTAAAACATATATCTGTTTCTTTCAGTTGTTTACTTAAATTTTAGACATATCCAAATGATTTT